>NW_028094602.1:1297357-1305748 GCF_014824575.4 Sturnira hondurensis
GCGGGGTCAAAGAGGGACAATGGCTCTCACTGGTCTTGCAGGGCAACTAAGTCGCTGGGTTGTGACGCTGTATGTGGGTGCGGGATCAAAGAGCGACTCTGGCGTCCGGTCTGCCGCCTGCCGCCCTGGCCCTCACCGGTGCTGAAGGGCAACTAAGTCGCTGGGTTGTGACGCTGTATGTGGGTGCAGGGTCAAAGAGGGACTATGGCGTCCTGTCCGCCGCCTGCCGCCATGGCCCTCACCGGTGCCGCAGTTGCTGCCGTCACCGGGCCCACGCGTTTCGTCCCACTACACGCGAGCGTGCCACCGCCATAAGCCCTCGCCCCCTGGGGCCTGCATGGTCTGTTTCACTGTGCGCGAATATGCGCCCGTGGTCTGCCCCGCACCCCAACTGGTTCCCGTCTGCCTGCGCACCTGGGTCAGGGGCCCTGTCCTGCCCGACCCTGCTCGCTGCTGGCTCCGCTCCTCTTACCGTCCCTGTTGAACGGTTAGATGTAGTCGGACTTCCGTATAATTCAATTTTCTGTCCTTTGGTTGTGTCTTTGTTTCTCCAAACCTTTGTTGTATTCAAACTTGGTTGTGGGAGAAGGCACAGTGTTTCCACCTATGCCTCCATCTTGGCGGACAATACTACCCATTTTTAAATGTTTGCAACTTATTCAAAGTTTTATAACACTAAGTGGATCATGCAAATATAAGTCATAGATTGGATTTGTCCTGTGGGTTCCCTTGATTTGAGAATGGAATCTTGTGATAGTGATAAAAAATATTGAGTGGAGGGACAGGGAAGAATGAACATTTAGAAATAGTTACTGACATTTAGAAGTAGCAACTGACTACATTGAGTAGTCAGTTAATTATTAAGCTCATAAATGCACTGGGATACAGAAATAAACTAGACAAATGCAAGGCTTATATTATTCTAGTGCGGAAATTGCTATTGTGCAAATCATCATACTATTATTTGATGATGGTACAGGTACAGTCCTTCAGGGATCTGGGCACTGTGTTGGAAAATGTCATGCCTGATTTTGTTAACACTTGCCATGACCCTCTATTCTCCTTGGGGAAGGTGAGGTGATGCCTGCTAATAGACTTCGTTGATGACTCTAGAGATGAGAGAACTGAATGGGAGAGTGTACATGGTGCCATGTAATATGTCCCCACTGTGGCACCAGCACTCCAAGTGCAGATCTGGGCAGGATAGATTTTCAATTTCCACAAAGACTGAAGCTCTGCCCTGTGGAAAGGATTAGCAGCTCCTACAGCATAAGTGTCAGTGAATATGCACTCTTTATGTCCTTCATCCTGAAAATTTAAGTTGACTGACACTGAGGAAAGGCTGAAAGACGTGAAAATCACTGTGGACTAGTTGTATGCCTGTTTTCATGAGACTGGATTGGTTTTTTCACTGTCATCTTTAGCATGTCTGTTTGTCACTTCCTTTTCTCTGTGGCTATAAAGGGAGCAGCCATGTTTTTATATGACCCCAGCACATGGGTCATGGTTGGTGCTGTGGTGGGTTGTAGACCTGGGCCTGGCCAATCAGAGAGCTTTGTAAGAAGCAGGGTTGGACTTTTCACACAGGAAGCAAATGCAGGTGATATACTATATAGGGAGTGGGCTGGCTTGTCTATGACAACTCGATGATACCTCATCATCCTGTTCTGGCTAGATGGTCCTATGTCAGCCAGGAGTCCTCTGGCTGCAAAGGAAAGAAATCTGGCTTTGCTTGATCAAAGGGCAAATTCAACTGGCACCTGTGGCTGACAAGTCTTGGGATATCTGGTCACATGTGTTCAGCCAAGGCTGGCACCCTCAGGAATGGACTTTCTCCACACTCTTCCTTTCTTCTTCCTTCTGCATCAGCTTCATTCTCAGGCAGGCTCACCTCACATTGGATTTCCATGGTCATAACCTCAATTTTGTCAGCTCACCAAGCATAGAGGAAAGTGGATCCCTTAAATCTCAGCCTCACTTCATTGGGTGACATGGGGTCCCTTGTCCATTACTGAACCAGTTGTCTGACTGAAAGTTTAGACCTAGACTAGACCACGTGCCTCCCCTTGGACAGGGAGTGAAGACAGGACTGGGGAGGGATCTTGGCTTCTTTTTTTTTTTACCACATGAAATAAAAGCAGAGAGATGGTCAGGGTGCTGTTATCAGAAGTAGGCTGGGCAGGCCAAACAATGAGTTGATATCTAAGCTTGGGCTGTCATAATTGGGTGGCTTAATAGACATTCATTCCTCACAGTTCTGGAGGCTGGGAAGTTTGAGGTCAAGATGCTGAAAAATTCAGTTTCTGTTGAGGGCTCTCTTCCTAGCTTACAAAAAGCTGCCTTCTTGCTGTGTCTTCATATGGCAGGGTCAGTGGGTGAAGAGAGAGAGAAAGAGAAAGCTCTAGTGTCTTTTCTTACAATAATTCCATCATTAGGACTCCATCTTCATTACATCATCTAAACATAATCACCTCCCAAAGGCCCTACCTCCAAATGCCATTACATTGGAGGTTAGAACTGCAACACATGAATTTTGAAGAGACAAAATGTTTAGTCTATAAAAGGTGCCCCCTGTGGGGACATAACCAGGTCCCACCGCACAGGGCTATTTCTACTTTTTCATCCTTCTTGTCTTTACACCTGGCTCTTACTTATGCTTGGGAGTCTGTGCTTGTCTTTCTCACTCATTGCTGCCTGCCCAGCTGGACCACAATCTATTATGAACTGCTGTTCTCCAGGGCAGCTGTAAGCCTTTGCACCCCACCCTCAACACTGTACCATCTAGGCACAAAAACAGACCCTCAGCTGAAAGTCAATCTGCTATTTTTTGATCAGGTCTTGGATAATCCATTTATCTCTTCACTCATTTATTCCTTTGTTTATCCACTCATGCATCCAACAAATATTCACTAAGGCAAGTAAGGTATTATCCTAGGAAATTGCAAAGTTTAGACAAATTGGTTTCCTATGGCCCCAAATCAAAGGGATTCTTTTCTCCCAGCCAGGGCCTGAATTTAAAAAAAAAAAGTCCTCACTTAACATCATTGGTAGCTTCTGTGACTTTAGGTCAAATAACATATAACAAAACCAGTTTTACCATAGGCTAAATGATGTAAATAAATGTTAAGTTCCTACAGTGTCTCATCAAGGTTGTAACAAAATGACATTGAATGAAACAATATTATTCAAGGACTTACTGTATTTTTATTGAAGTATAATGGTAGAACAAAACTGTGTATAATTAAAGTGTACAATTTGATAAGTTTGGCATAATGTATATCCACAAAACTATCAACCCTATTAAGGTAATAGGCATATTCATAATAGTCACTGTTTTTATTTACTCCTTTGTTATTTTTGTCATCCTTCCCTCCTTCTCCTCCCCTACATCCACAGGAAACCATTAATCTGCTTTTGGCCACTTTAGCATAGTTTAAACTTTCTAAAATTTGTAAATAGAACAAAACAGTCTGTACTCATTGTTTTCTGTTCCTTTTTAAAAACATTTTTAAAAATATTTTGTTGATTATACCATTACAGTTGTCTCATTCCTCCCCTTCACTTCCCTCCACCCTGCACACCCCTCTTCCACCATTCCCCCCTTTTGTTCATAACCATGTGTCACAAGTTCTTTAGATTCTGTATTTCCCATAGTATGCCTGCCCTCCCCGCTATTTTCTACCGACTGTCTATGCTATTTATTCTCTGTACCTTCTCCCTCCTTCTCCGCCTCCCGCTTCCCTGTTGCTAACCCTCCATGTGATTTCCATTTCTATGGTTCTGCTCCCGAACTAGCTATCCTCTTAGTTTTCTTTTGTTTTAGGTGTGGTTTTCAATAACTGTGAGTTTGCTGTCCTTTCACTGTTAATATTTTTTATCTTCTTTTTCTTAGATAAGTCCCTTTAACATTTCATATAGTAAGGGCTTGGTGATGATGAACTCCTTGAATCTGACCTTATCTGGGAAGCACTTTATCTGCCCTTCCATTCGAAATGAAAACTTTGCTGGATAAAGCAATCTTGGCTGTAGATCTTTGGATTTCATGACTTGGAATACTTCTTTCCAGCCCCTTCTTGCCTGTAAGGTCTCTTTTGAGAAATCCGCTGACAGTCTGATGGGTACTCCTTTGTAGGTGACTGTCCCCTTATCTCTTGCTGCTTCTAGAATTCTCTCCTTCATTTTAGTCTTGGCTAATGTAATTATGATGTGCCTTGGTGTGTTCCTTTTTGGGTCCAACTTCTTTGGGACTCTCTGAGCTTCCTGGCTTTCCCAGAAGTCTATTTCCTTTGCCAGACTGGGGAAGTTCTCCTTTACTATTTGTTCAAATACATTTTCCACTCGTGGCTGTTTCTTTCCCCCTTCTGGTACCCCTATAATCCAGATGTTGAAACGTTTAAAGATGTCCTGGAGGTTCCTAAGCCTTTCCTCATTTTTTTGAATTCTTGATTCTTCCTTCTTTTCTGTTTGGTTGTTTCTTTCTTCCTTCTGATCCACTCCTTTGATCTGAGTCCCATTTTCCTTTCCATCGCTATTGGTTTCCTGTGCATTTCCCTTCATTTCAATTACTTTAGTCTTCATATATTCCTCTAATTTGTGGCTAAAATCAACCAATTCTGTGAGCATCCTGATCACCAGTATTTTGAACTGTGCATCTGAAAGGCTGGCTATTTCTTGATCTCTTAGAATTATAGGCTCCGGGGATTTGAGCTGTTCTTGAGTCATAATATTTGGTCTGTTCATACCTGTTATGTGTGAGAGGCAGAGACTTAGGTGTTCACTAGGGCCGGGTGACCCAGTCTCTGGGTTGTGACACTATATGTGGGGGCAGGATCAGAGAGGGAAAAAAAATGGCGCTTTGCTCTGCTCCATTCTTTCTCAGATTTCTGTCCCCTCTGTGGCTTCCCACAAGCAAATTAGGCCCCTCTTGTGCTGGTTCCCAGGTGTGTGGGCCTGTGTACTCTCCAGGACCCTGTGGGTCTCTCCAGTGAACTCTCTGTGGGTCTGGGAGCCTCTCCCAGCCCCTCGACCCCGAGAAAGTTTTTCCAGTTGGTGCTTTCAGGCTCTAATTCCTGCTGGGGCCCTGGCCTGAGTGGTGTGTCTCACTGTTCCAGTCTTCACTTGGTTTATCTGTGAGTGAATGTGTGACCGCAGTCAGCCAGCCACCCTGTGGCCTCACCGGGTCCACCCATCGCCACCCCATGCCTGGGATCCACCAACGGCCTCTGCCTCCACTCCTCCGTCGGTCGTTGGAAGGAACAATCTTTCCAGCCCGACCCCATTCCACCGCTGACTCCACCCCTCTTACCTGTCTGGCTGATTGGTTCGTTGTTGTCGGACTTCTGTACAGTTCAATTTTCACTGTTTTGGCTGCGTTTTTGTTTCTAAAACTTAGCTGTCTTTAAATAGTTGTGGGAGGGGGGCACAGTGTTTCCACCTATACCTCCATCTTGGCTGGAAGTCCTGTTCCTTTCACGTTCACTCTGCTCTTGCAATTCACTCTGCCCTTGGAGATTCATGTGTTTGGTTGCTGAGTTGTACCACTGTATGGTTGTTCCACAGCTTGTCCATTTACCTGTTGGTAGATTTTGGATTTTCTGGGAGTAATCATATATATGTCAGGAGTTTCAAGGGTCAGGATGGAAACCTGACAGCTATGTGATCTTTCAATGCAAGGTTCTGGATCCCAACACAATAGAAGGCATGGAGGCTGGGTGTTTGACAAATGTTCGCAAACTGGCTTTTCCACACTGTGTTCTGCAGGAAATGGGTTTTGTGTTAAATGCTTGAAAAATGCACCTCATTTTTGTAGTTTCACCATCTATATTAGCTTGTTAAATGCTCAGAGAAAGCCCCACTGGTAGGAAAATCCAGTGTCTAGTAAACTAATTTGGTCATATGACACCTTATTCCCTTTTGTCCTAGCAATGATTATAAATCTCTTATGGAGGCAGTTCGATGACCACAGCCTTTGACAGCAATGCTGCTTGAACATGAGGCCAGATGTCCACTTACAGTTATGTAACATCTGTGTCCTGACACATCATCCATCAGGTCTCATATACATTCACAATAGACTTACAGTGTTTTAAATTACAAATACTGCAAACACAGAAAAGGGCTGAGAATGAAAGGACAAACTTTCATAATCAATACATGGTTTTGTCAGCAATCTGCCTCTGTGGGTTTCAGTGTGTGTATGTGTGTGTGTGATTTATCAAATTTGTCAGTGACCAGAGGGAGGAGGGAGGGTGATAACAGGGGAAAAAGGGGAAGGGTCATCAAGGAACATGTATACAGGGCCCATAGACAAGGCCAAAGTGGAAGAAGTGAGGGTGGGAGGAGGGAGTGGGTGGAGTGGGGAAAAGTGGGAAAATGAAGACAACTGTACCTGAACAATAATTTTTTAAAAAGAAAAAAAAAGTAGTAAAATCTCATCAGTATAGCTAGAGCTTCCTCTGCATCTCTTTCCCATTCCACTCCCTCTCCCTGATTCTTAGCAGACTACTCTCTTGAATTCAATGTTTCTCATTTCCAGTCATATACTTTTACCTTATATATTCTTGCACATATAAATAATATTTAGTATTGTTTTCTGTGTTTTAAAATTGCATAAATGGCGATATACTATTGTAAAATTCTGCATTTTGTTTTCATTTGCTAATGGAAACAGTGTTTTAGACTTACATCTGGTTCCTTAATTTTAAGAGCTGCATAGTATTATCTTGACTGACTAGGAAATTCATGCTCCATTATCTGGTTGGTGATTTTTAGGTTATATTTTGTTTTTCTCTATAATAAACAAGGCTACAATGACAATTTTTGCACAAGTCTTATTGCATGTGTCAGAGATATGGCTGAAATTGCTTGGTCATGGGAAAGGGGTATTAGTAACACAGATATTGCCAAAAGGGCAGCTCCAATTTATATCTCTGCATGTAAGAAAATTCTTATCACCAGCACTTGATATTTTTAGATTTTCTTTCCTTCCTTCCTTCCTTCCTTCTTTCCTTCCTTCCTTGTTTCCTTCCTTCCTCTTTCCTTTAATAGGGTAAGACCTTCAGGCCTAGACCCACAGGGGCCTTTATCCCAACTGTATTTTTACTAAGTGAATGATTTGTAGACAGGCTATAGTGCTGCCCAGCTAAGTACTGGGGTAGACCTCTCACTTCCAGGGAGGAAGGCTATAGAACATCAAAAAAGTTACTCTAGGAGAGCAGGATTCTCAGGCAAGTATTGTGGCCTCACCTCCTGAAGTCTAAGGCGTTCACAGAAGCCATAGAAGCTCCTACCTGAACTCAGCAGTTTCAGTAACTAAAGTCTGGCTTCTGAAGTCATAATTCAAAGAGTTGCCAAAGTCTTAGCACCACCTGTTCCATTCCTCCACTCAAAGAAGCCCCAATCTCACACTCAAAGATGTAGCTTTGGAGTGGGGTATGAGTCATCTGCCCTGATGTTACATGATTGCAGAGTCTCCTCCACACTTATAGGCCACAGATCTTTGATCTATAAACTTACATATCCAGTAGGTCTATTCTAACATTTGGTCTAAGTTTATGTAAAAGACAGGACTGTCTGAGAGTTCCAGATTTTAGAATGGAAGAAAAATGCTTGACCCATAGTAGGTGCTCAGTAACTGTAAGCCAACTGAAACGGAATGCTGTTTCCTTACATCTTATTGGTTATGGCTAACACCTAGCATCTCCCCTTATTAATGGCCATCCAATTTCACTCTTGAATACTTTTTAAAATTTTTATATTTTATTGGTTATGTTATTACAGCTTTCCCAATTATCCTCCTTATTCCCCCTCCATGCTGCACTCCCCAACCCTCCAGCATTTTCTTTTTTTAAAATATAGTTTATTGATTGTACCATTACAGTTGTTCTATTCCCCCCTTCATTCCCCTCCACTCTACACACCCCCTTCCCCACCCTTCTCCCCCCATAGTTTATAAACACTTGTCTCA
Organism: Sturnira hondurensis; assembly: GCF_014824575.4. Classification (NCBI taxonomy): domain Eukaryota; kingdom Metazoa; phylum Chordata; class Mammalia; order Chiroptera; family Phyllostomidae; genus Sturnira; species Sturnira hondurensis. Next base: position 1,305,324 of record NW_028094602.1, read on the forward strand.
ACTTCTTTAGATTCTATATTTCCCCCGCTATTCTCGCCCTCCCCCCTATCTATTTTCTACCTACCATCTATGCTATTTTCTGTGCCTTCTCCCCCTTTCTCCTCCTTCCACTCCCCTGTTGCTAACCCTCCATGTGTTCTTCATTTCTATGGTTCCACTCCTGATCTAGCTGTCCTCTTGGTTTGCTTTTGTTTTAGGTGTGGTTGTTAATAACTGTGTGTTTGCTGTCCTTTCACTGTTCATATTTTTCATCATCTCTTTCTTATATAAGTCCCTTTAGCATTTCATATAATAAGGGCTTGGTGATGATGAACTCCTTGAACTTGACCTTATCTGAGAAGCACTTTATCTGTCCTTCCATTCTAAATGAAAGTTTTGCTGGATAAAGCAATCTTGGCTGTAGGTCTTTGGATTTCATGACTTGG